>NC_077233.1:278103097-278105597 GCF_027887165.1 Monodelphis domestica | reverse complement strand
TAGATGAAGCTATACGATAAGGGAAACCAAGAATCCAAAGGTCATAGAGAGCAGGATCCAAGAGAAGACCTTAGAAGCCATCTGATTCAACTCTCTCATTTTAGAGAGGAGAATATTGAGGGTCAGGGACATTGAGTTGACTTGTCCAAGATCACAGAGTTAGGAAGATCCTGATATCCAGTAGACAGTGTCTAAGATCAAGGGCTTTTCACTAAGTCTGTGGTGATTTTTAGGGCATAGGGACCCTGAAATTTTTTTCTCTCAACACATGGCAAACCAAGGAAATGATTAACTCCTTAACCTAATTCCATTACCCTCTCTTGGATGCCACCAAGTCAAGTTAAGAAAATAAGCATTTATCATTCTTGTAGTTAAAATTTTATATTTTATTTCCCCCCCAATTTTCATGTAAAAACAATTTAAACATTCTTTTCTAAAAATTTGAGTTCCAATTTCTCTCTCTCCCTCCCTCGATCCATATTTTCATATTAGTCATATTGTGAAAGAAAATATAGACCAACAAACAAACAAGAAAAATAAGAAAGTTTTAAAAAGTACGTTTTGATCTTTATTCAGACTCCTGTCAGTTCTTTCTTTGGATAGGAGAAAATAAACATTTATTAAGCACTTATTATGTTCTAGACACTTCTCTACTCTTGAGATGCTCAAAGTTGAATGAGGGAAAGGACTCTAAATAATTTAAATAACTTCCCACTTGGTATACAGGTAGCCCCATGGAAATTAATGAACTAGAGCAGTGATGGTGAACCTTTTAGAGATGGACTGCCTGGAAAGGAGGAGAACCAGAATGTTATACACAGAGACTGATACATTATGGCACAATCAAATATAATAGACTTTTCTACTAGCAGCAATGCAATGATCCAGGACAATCCAGAGGAATTTATAAGAAAGAACACTATCCATATCCAGAGAAAGAACTATGGAAGTGGAAATGCATTAGAAAATTATCTGATCAATCATGTAGTGCAACAGGGATATGATTAGGGTTTTGATGTTAAAAGATCACTGCTACAAATATGAATAACATGGAAATAAGTTTTGAACAATAATACATGTATAACCCAGTGGAATTGCTTGTCAGCTTTGGGAGGGGAGAGGAAAGAGCAGAGGAGGGAATCATGAATCATATAACCACGGAAAAATATTCTAAATTTAAAAAAAATTAGGCATGGAGTGCTAAGCCCTGCCCCCCCCAGACCAAGTGATGTGCTCTCCATCTCAGGTACCCCATCACCCCCAACCTCCCCTTACCCCAGAGAAGGGAGGGAGGAAGTGCTCCCATTAACTCCCATTCCGTCATCACTGAACTAAAGGGATCACCAGAAGGGATTGGGATGGGGAACTGACATAGGAGGTGTTGACCCAACTAGGGGGCATACTACCCAAGTGCTAGGGGAAAAACTATGAAATTTATCTTTTATCTTAACTGGTATTAAGGATAGAGACCCTACTGGAACAAAAGAGGAGCAGGGAGTTCCCGATCACTGGGAAAGGTTTTCTGAGGCCTTGTCAGCAAGAACTATATAGCTTGAGGGAGAAATACAGAGTGGGATTGGAAAAGGGGGGGGGATTCACAGTAGGGTCCTTATTTAACACTGGACTGGACAATTCCAGGAAGCTCTTGAGTTTCTCCAAAGCAATAAAACAGACTACATAGGGATAACTTTGCCTGTGGGAGAAGTAACCATGATACTCTCTGCAAAGACTTTCTAAAACATGTACTAGGGAGCCATGGTAGAAGCAATATCTCTTTTTTTTATTTTTATTTTATTTATTTATTTTTTAAACCCTTACCTTCCGTCTTGGAGTCAATACTGTGTATTGGCTCCAAGGCAGAAGAGTGGTAAGGGCTAGGCAATGGGGGTCAAGTGACTTGCCCAGGGTCACACAGCTGGGAAGTGTCTGAGGCCAGATTTGAACCTAGGACCTCCCGTCTCTAGGGCTGGCTCTCAATCCACTGAGCTACCCAGCTGCCCCCAGAAGCAATATCTCTTGGTAGACCTATCTAGATGGTGACTGTGCAATGGGGTGGACTGGTTAAAGGGAGTTCCATCCCCAGAGCATATGTGGTGTGCAGCCAGCTCATGTAAAAGAATATGAGGCAGCTTCTTCCAGAAAGTCGGGATGAGATGGAATGGACGGACCTTTCTTACCAACTTAAAGCGTGCACAGTCATTCTTTTTTTTTTTTATTTTATAGTATTTTATTTGATCATTTCCATGCATTATTCATTAAAGACAAAGATCATTTTCTTTTCCTCCCTCCCACCCCCCGTAGCTGACACATGATTCCACTGGGTATCACATGTGTTCTTGATTCGAACCCATTGCTATGTTGTTAGTATTTGCATTAGAGTGTTCGTTTAGAGTCTCTCCTCTGTCATGTCCCCATAACCGCTGTAGTCAGGCAGTTGCTTTTCCTCGGTGTTTCTACTCCCTCAGTTTGTCCTCTGCTTATGGATAGGTGCACAGTCATT